>NC_136063.1:579120309-579140309 GCF_964261635.1 Lissotriton helveticus
AGCGAAAATGGTGTTGCTGCCTAAATTCTTATATTTATTCGTAAACCTGCCCCTGCCGCTTAACCTCGCAATCTTCAAACGGCTTCACTCCCTGAAGGTATCCTTGGCATGGGCGAACAAACAACCTTGTATATTGTGGAATTACTGACACTGACACCTAAACAGGCAGGCCTGGGTGCACCGGACCTCACAATATATGCTTACTGCGCACAAGCCTAGTTTCTACACCATTGGCTGTGACCGACTCCATTCCAACCTCATGTTACTGTGAAAAAAGACAGCACTGCACCCACCTCACTACAGGTTGCTATTTATCATGCTTACAAATGTCCCAGAGGAGAAATAAACACTGTTCAAACTCTGAAATGGGCATGGAAGGGATTGTGCAGACATTTTCCCACCTGCATCCTCCATTATGCCACAGTGGGACTGTACTTTAGTCCTCACAGGTGGTAACTCACTCTCAGTTAAGCAATCTGTGGCTCTGTCAGATGAACAAGTTACTTACCTTCTGTAACGCCTTATCTGGTAGACTTGATCTAGCCTCATTTTTCTTACCGACCCACCCATCCTCCTCGATCTGTGAATGGATTTCAGAGTAAAGGGCTGTTTCGCTTTTGAGGGCCCTAGCTTCACCCACCAGTGGTAAGTGTTGTTCTTTGATCCACACTTACAGATGTCACCACCTACCTGTACGCTGATGCCTGGGGAATATTCTGTGGTAAGGAACCTTTGGCTCTTTATTAGTTAAGGCATTAGGAAAAGTAAGTAAATTGTTTTTTCAAAAACCCGCTCCTGACATTTTTAAGGAGCTGGTTAAGGCTTGAGTATTCACCCCTTTATCCCATCCCATCCCCCCCCCCCTCCAAGTTGATAAAAAATATTAGGCTTCAACCATCAGACCTTCTCTACATTGGGGCCAATTCCTCCCAGTTTCCTGGTTCTGCATACCCCCCACAAAAGGGCCAACGCACAAGGTACTGGCAATGCTCCCTACTGGATAAAGAAAGCAAGCACATTGGTGCTGCTGGCAAGTGCATTGCAGCACAGTCCTCATTAATTGGCGCATCGCCAACTCTATCAGCCTGCTTTCCAAGTGTGACCAGGCAAACAAGGACAAGATGGAAGAGCTCCTCCAACATCCCCCAGAGTAGCACCATAAAAGAGGGCATGAGCTAGTCTCGGAGGGCAGGCTTATCTCAAACACCAAAAATCCAGATGGGGGAGAATGGACCACTTGTAACTAAGTTTCCAGGAGTTTTATTCTCTTAATAAAAACCCTCATACACGCACGTAGTTGGTAGGCGGTGATGGAGCGGTAATTACTTCTGGTAATTTCTCAATGAAAACCCTCATGCTACCTCTAATTTACTACTGAAAAAGGTGTTGGGCCCTTCACACCATGTATTACCTTCAGGAGACTTTAAATAATCATGAACAGTCAAAAATGCAATTATTATTTTAAGCCAATAAAGAGAGAGTTGTTGAGTATTTTAAAGGGTTTTATTTTCTAGTCAAAAGTTAATTTTTCTCTGACCCTTTATTCATTATAAAATATCAATCAGGTTACAGAATTTGGAAAACAGGAAAAATAGCATTAATACAGAACACATTACAGTCTGCATATAAGCATTACATGTAGGAAAGAAAATGTGGCGCAAAATATCAGTCAAAATTCTTAAAGAGTTTCTAAGAAAAATAGTCTTGAAAAGCTAATCAATAATTAAATAGTTTGCAAAAAATCTCCCATTAAGAGAAATAAATGCATAGGTCAAATAAATCTTTTCAGACCTAATTAATTAGTCAAAGCATAAACTTAAAGTTTAGCATCTAATTCTATCCTGATCCACTGCATTCTCTGCTCCTGTCTGTGTCTAAAGAGCAAGCAAGGAGTGAGACAACCCGCCCTTCACAAGGCCTCAAAGGAATGTGGCCTGCAGTGCCAAAATATGACGTGCCAGGACTTTGGAAGAAAAAATCACCAGGGAACCCCTCACCTGACTCTCCTCGGACGCCCAAGGCTGCACCCGTGACGATCTCGTACCTAAACCATAGAATGAAGCAAAGCCTAAGCCAAAATGAGCAAGAAGTACTATGAGCAAAAAGCCAGCCAGTGAGCAGAAAAGCCAACCCCGCCTCCAGAGAGGTCATTATTTATACTCTAATTCTTGGCTATCTACACAAAAATATTGCATCTTCAGGAAAACGTGTACGTGATTGGTCAGCCATGATGGCATGAAGTTTCACTTTCCTGACTCATTCTAAAATCTTGACTATACCAGTTTTAACAAAAGAAGCATACATGAATAAATACATTTATAAATGTTTGCAACATTTACTAGGAAAAATGTTTCATTCTAATTCTCTTCCTTCCTTTCACAGCGCAGTAGGACGAATACTTTAACTAACTGGTACATTGGCACAATCACAAGAATGTACAGTTCAAGATGGCCTTGACTTCTTCGTGGTTTGAGGAAAGCTGCCACAGTCTGCGCATGCACTCTTTTCTGAAAATGCAAGTCATAGCCTTGCTGGATTCACAGGCAGCCATTTAATTGTAGGCCCCAAAAATAAAACAGACACAAAGAGAATATTAATTTCATGTAAATCAGCCCATTATGTTTCCCAACTCCATACTAATACCCCTTATAAATGTTTACCTAGCCAAACTATTAGTTTCAAGCAGCTTTTCTATTATTTATGACAACATGCAAAATAAATGTGCAATGTGCAACATAGCATTTTCATGCTTTAGTGTAAATTTTAAAAGCACACACAGTTAAAATAGCGCACACAGTTAATACAGCACACACAGCAACATGCTTTAATGTTTTAGATAGCCTTTCATGCAAAAAGCATTTCGTCCCATGTGCAGTGTTTGGTGCATTATTAATTCACACACATTATAAAAAGAGGTGTTATTAACTGAACATGTTTATCAAAATATGCAACAAGTCAAAGTCTTTTAAGACAGAAATAGTGAATTTACATTACAAGGAATGAGCTGGGAAGAGAGAAACACATTCTATTAATCTTCAAAGCTAAAAAGGCCACTTTTCTCTAGACTGCAAAAACACATGTTAATTCAGCACAAGCATTTCAGACTGAATAATAAATCGTAATCGTAATCATACGCTCTTGTATAGCGCCTTATCACCGTAAGGGAATAGGCCTCACTTTCATGTTTTTCATGTGCCATGTTTTTAACTTGCACCAAAATTTGGGTGGCAATTTAAATGCAGTCTGTGTGATGCACAAAAATAAAACAATGCCTGACTGCAGATGAAATCTGCTCCATCAGCGGTATATCTTGTTTCTCCGCCAATTACGATGCGTTGGTGCATCATCATCGGGTCTTTTTTTGTTGTATGCTCACCTCCATCCTGAGGTAACCACTGGATACGTAGTAGTGTCCAGATATAGTGTCTTTAAGTTCTCAAAAAAAGGATGTAAATCTCTGGGTCATCTCAAGTCAATCGTTTTATCACAAAAAAGTTGATTCAGGATGAAGAAAAATGTTATCTCAAACACCACCATTAGATGTTCATTAGGTGCTGCTGATTCAGCTGACCTTGGCATGTACTCTAGTTGTGCTTCTCCACAGACTCTGACTCTGTCTCCAGCTCTCTTTGGGCCCCAGGTTGACGGGATGTTGGAGAAGAGAAAGAACTGGAGATGGCGAAGGCCATGGGCATCTTACAAACTCCCACCCCCCGCCCCCCCTCCCCCATTGTGGGTCCTTTCGCCGCTCAGCTTATCGTAGAGGCTCCAAAATCACCACCCCTGAAGCCTTCACACAAGGTTACTTCAGAGGTGGTTACCGTGGTAACGGCGCCAAGGGTTGGGGCAAAGGTGGCTCCCTCAAAGAACTATTCTCAACCAAGCAATGACGTGCCATACCCCGTCCCCCAAAGCACATAACATCTGTTGGGGGACGACTTCACATGTTCTTCACCACCTGGCAACATGTCACCTCAGACCAGTGGGCATTAGACTTCATTCAACATGGTTCCACACCACCCAACATTCCACACCACAGACATGACCTCTCCCCAGAACACCAACACCTGCTTTTGAAAGAGGTTCAGGTGCTCCTTCTCAAAGGGGCTATAGCGTATGTGCCACAACACCTATAGGTCTCAGGATTGTGTTCCTTCTACTTCCTCATTCCTAAGAAGGACAGGTCCCTCAGGCCCATTCTGAACCTCAGACCCCTCCACGAGTACATCCTGTGAGTACATTTCCACATGGTCATTGTCCAGGATGTCATTCTCCTGGTACAGCAAAGCAATTTCATGGCAGCACTTGACCTCAAAGATGCCTACTTCCATATCCCCATTCACCAGTGCATCAACATTACCACCAGTTTGCGGTAAATGGCAAACACTACCTGTTCAAAGTGCTGCCCTTCAGGGTCACCACTGCACCTCAAGCTTTTACAAAATGCCTTGAAGCAGTAGCTGCACACCTGCAAAGATAGGGCATCCATGTATTCTAAGAGTGCAATGCAACAACAGTGTCCTATTCACACCCAAGCCACTGTAAATCTCCTTTACGAGTGGGGCTTAACCCTCAACGCTGTAAAGTCCCATCCTCAAACCCTAAAAACCCACCCCTGCTAAGGGGCCAACCTCAAGGCAGAGGTCCAGTCCTTTCATGCGTTGCTACCTGTTTTTCAGCCAGGTCAACCAGTCACAGTCCGGATGGCCTACGCCTCATCGGCATGACTGTTTCCTGCATTGCCATATTTCCCCACGCAAGGTTACACATGTTCTCACTGCAAGAATGCTTAACTTATCAGTGGCCTCAGACAGAGGGTTATTGGGAAGATCTAGTGTTGATCCACCACTGCCCCACCCATCGCTCTCTGCAGTGGTGGAATACCAATAATTTGTTGCAAGGGGCAGTCTTTTCTCGACCCAATACAGTGGACGCATCTCTCACTAGGTGGGGGGCCCATCTACAAAACTTGACTGTCCAATATCTGTGGGATCCCAGTCGCAAGGGCCTCCACATTAGCTATCTGGAGCTGTTAGCAGTCCATCTAACATCTAGGCCTTCCTTCTCCACAGAGTGGGCAATGTGGTTCTCATCCAGACGGACAGCATGACAACCATATATTACCTACCTAAGAAGGGAGGCCCTTGCATTCCCGAGTTTTCTCAGCTAGCCCAGTCCATTAGGTGCCAGGTTTTCCACCACAGGATCCACGTGCTGGAGGCGTACCTTCTGGGGGTGTTCAACAACTTTGCTGACCGGCTCGCAGGATGCAGGGACAGGTCCACGAGTGAGAACTTCACCCGGGAGTCCTCTCCACTACTTCCGGTGATGGGGGTTTCCAGACGTAGACCTCTTCCCTGTGGCAGAAAACACAAAATGCCCATACTTTGCCTCCAGATTCCCTCACCCACTGTCCGTGAGCAATGTCCATGAGCAATACACTAGGGATAAACTGTTGAGGTGTATCTGCCTACACTTTTTCGCTTCTCTCCCTCCTACCATTTGTGGTTCGTAAGGTCCGGAAAACCTCCCTCACCCTCAGCTAGCACCTCCTACCTAGGCCAGACAACCCTGGTTCACCACTCTCATGGTTCTGCACGAGAAGCTCCCCACATTCCGGACCTTCTCGCTCAGAGCCGTGGAGAAATCAGGCACCCTGACTCAAGGAGTCGCTACCTTGCAATCTGTCTTCTGAAGTCTAAGAGTGTGAGTACCTCAGAAGACCTCCTGAATGCATGAATTACTTAAAGAAGCACGCAGGCCCATTACTCGTGCCTGTTATGCTTACAAATTGTAGGGGTTTGTCTGCTACTGGTTTTTAAACCATAGTGACCCCTTATCAGCTAGCGTCCAAATCACTGTTACCTACTACACCTACAAACCTGTGGACTAGCCGTCAACTCCATTCGGCTACACTTGACAGTTGTGGCTGCTTATCTCCAAAATAGGCAACACATCTACTTCCTTAGGATTGCAGTCATTAAAGCTTTTATGGAGGGACTCAAGAGAGTCATTCCTCCTTGGCTTTTCCCAGAGTGGAATCTCAACATTGTCCTCACAAGACTCATGGGTTTTCCATTTGAGCCCCTCCAGTCATGTCCCCTTCCGTTTCTCTCTTGGAAACTAGCTTTTCTCATGGCTATCACCATATAAGACATATCAGTGAGCTCCATGCTTTAATTTTGCAATAACCTTTGTTTCAGGTTCATAAGGATAGGGTTGTCCCTCGCAGTAACCCTCAATTTCTTCCTTTCCACCTTAACCAGTTTATACAACTCCCAGTTCTCTTTCTTAAACATGATTGAGTTGCAGAAAGGTCTCTTCATACCTTAGATGTTAAACCAGCCTTAATGTACTATGTGGATAGGACGAAGCCCTTTGGAAAGAATCAGGAGCTTTTTGTTGCTTTTTTCTGAGCCGCATAAGAGAAGGATTTATTAAAATCAGGCATAGCTAGATGGATTTTTAAATGTATTAAAACCTGTTACACAAACACTAAAAGAGTTTTTCCTGTTCCTCTAAGGCCTCTAGGGCCTTCCGGGGAAACGTATTTTGTACCCTTTTTCAATGTTTTCAATCTTATGCAACACCCACAGACTAACCACCACCTATGGGAGGACTGCTTTACATTCTATGCACAGTATTTATATCTACATCCACACATGCCTTGAACGGAAAATGTTACCCTGTAAGGACCTGTTTGTGGCATGTGGTGCTGTAAATTCGTATGTGTCCACCCACCTCCCCAGAGGCCTCTGACGCTATTGTAGTTATTTTTTCTTACTGCTCTTGCATGGTCATCTTTCTGTCTCTATCCTGTATCGTTTGGCTCCAACTCCATCCTCACCCGACATGCAGTAAACAATCTGACAATGGAGCCGGTGTCAGTGCGCATTACAAGCAAGAGGTGAGTCACATTACCTCTTGACTCGAGAAGAATTCTTTGAAAGAAAAAAACATGCACTCATCAGGGCCCAACACTAGATTCTAGGCATATGCACAGCATGTGAGTCTAACGCTCTTCATGCTATAAACAGATGCTTACAGGTTCAATAAAATTTTCCTTACGACCCACAGGTCTCTTCTAAATTGTGGAGTCACAAGTCTCAGGTACTTGGAGCCTTCCAATGTTAATTTCCTCTATTTAACTGGAACATAAAATCTCTTGTTCTCCTAGTTGTGCCAGCACCATCCTCATGTCTGTGTTACCCTTTTGAAAACCTCAAGTGGATAGTTTTCTGGCAAGATTTTGTTGGTGCCCTCTTTTTTATATGCATAATTGTGTGGTTGATAATGAGTATCCTCATTTCTTTTTCTTTGCAGCTTGAAAGAGATGCTTATGTCCAGGCCCTTGCAAGGTTTACATTGCTCACAGTGAGCTCTGGTATAACTGAAATGAAGCAGAAGAACATTGACACTATCAAGACACTTATTACGGTGGCTCATACTGATGGAAACTACTTGGGACCTTCCTGGCATGAGGTACAAAATTGCCTAGTTCTCTATATTGGTCAAGACTGAAAATCAAGTTGGCTTTTAGTAATATCAGTGTTATCCATGGGGTTTTTGCCAGCAATTATTTTAGGGATTTTAGGCTCAGAATAGATCCCAATTATCATCTTTGTTATTAAATTACTGGCTTATTTAGGACTGCTTGGTCTACCTTAAATTGCAGCTAGCTCATTGTACTGATCATTGGTGACATATCCTTGTTTGTTAAAGAGACATGCATTTTTGGTCCTAATTCTATCCTGCTAGAATATACAGGCTAGACTTGAGTATTATTTTTATTCAATTCTACTTTGAGATTAGTGCAAACATTAACATAAATAGTGGTACGCTGAAATCACTTCCCAATCAATTACGAGAAGTTACTCAGTTACTACCTGTAGTTCAGCTTTTTCCCTATTAAAAAGTCATTTGCATTCAAGCCCTTGACATTTTTTACCCCTAGGTTCTCATTAAAGGTAAAGAATCATATGTGGTGGGGCGTGGCCAAGCGCGATCCGTGATGGCCGCGTAGTCTCGGAGCTCCGTGACTAGTCAGCCCCAAATCAATCCTGATCTTCAATCCTGATGTCCGGAGTGCCATCCCTGGGGCCGTGAGTGCGGCGGAACGACTGCCGCCTGTCCCGGAGCTTTCTGCGACTCCTGCGATGGTGTTCTGGCCGCGGAGTCCGTCTGCCTTGGTGTGGGCCTCAAGCCGGGACCCACAGTGATTACTCCGGTCCAACCACCGGTGACTTCCGGCTCGGCCGGAAGTGGGGGCCGCAACGTAGTAAAGGCCGGCTCCGGCCGCTGGATGCGGTGGCCCTGCGCTCCTGTGTCCGTGTGTGGAGCGGTGATTGAAGCGGCAGAGGTGCAGGAGCTTCTGCAGAGGCAGCCCGAGCGAACCCTGCGTCTACTGTGAGTGCCGGTCCCGGGGCCGAGAGTGGATCTCCCCCCCCTCACTTTTGGCGCTCGATCCTCTTGGGTCTTGGATCTTTTCCTCCCCCTGATGGGCTTTGATGTGTGGTTGAGGTGGTCTCTGCGGTGGTGAGCCCTTCCCCCTCCTCTGCTTTCCTCATTTTCCATCTGGACATCGCAGCAATTTGAGGACCTTGTGGTTGAGGAGCTGCTGGCTCTGCATGACTGAGTTTTTTTGATGCGCCTCTCCCCCCCCCCTTCTGAGGTTTTTCTGACCTGACTGCTGGTTTGGGGGTTTCGGGCTGCGTGGCGTGGTGTGGAGCGCTGCTGTTTGCTGCGTTTAGGAGCGGGGCGGACGGCTGGCCCTGTGGTCACTTCTGTTTTGCTGCTGCTGGATCGTTGTAACTCAGCCCGCCCCCTCTGACTTGGACCTTGGAGTGTGGGGGTGCAGCTGGTACCACATGCTGCTGTTTCAAGCTGAGATTCATGGAGTGTGCTGGGTCTGATGCTGAACCCGGGGACCCTCTGTGCAAGTTGTATGTCGCAGCGGTAGAGTGGGGTGTGGAGGCGGACCCGGATTTTGGAATATTATCTCCTCTGTCCTATAGCGGACGAATGGGGGAGTCCCCCCCCCTCTTACTTCGTTGCTTTCCCCTTCGGTCTGATCCTCTGGAGGCGCTGTGTATATTTATGGCGCTCACTGAATGACCCGCTGGTCTTCTCTGGATGTACGCACTCTGTGGTGAGCATGATTGGGCATTGCGTCACAATGGCCTGGGGTTCGTAGTGCCACCGGGGAGCAGCGGGTGCCTCCTGTGGTGGTGAACTGACCCTGCTCTCATATCTCGGATGCTGAATGCCTCTGTGAGGCCTACTTCATTTCATTCTGGTGTTGGGCTGCATTGCTCGTCCTTGCTGCTTTGGAGTCCGGGGGCTTGTGTCTGGCCCTAAAGTGTTGGGAGTGCACGCTGGCCATATCTGGATGCTGCCCCGGATAGTGCTCTGCTCATCGGAACATGGAGTGTGTGAAGGGCACTGGGACCAGAGGGTCGAAACCGGTTCAATCCAACAAACTCGACAGGTACACAATCTCTAAGGATGTACAGAGGGGCAGGCTGTCGGAGGAGTCGGTGAAGGGGGCGCTGACCGGAGATGAACCTGAGCTCTCTCTTAAGGATGTCATGGACGCGATCTCTGGAGTTAAGGCCTCACTGGAGCACAAAATGGACTCAATGGCCATATACATCAACCTAATTCGTGCAGACATGGGTAAACTCAACGAAAAAGTGAAGCAGGTTGAACTTATCAACTCCAGTCTGGTAGAGGATGTCTCCCAGTTGCAGCAGGAGGTTGGGGAGCTGCGTGATTCGCGTGTGGCCTTCGATCTTAAGTTGGATGACTATGAAGGCCGCCTCCGCCGTAATAATCTGCATATCCTGGGTGTGCCTGGAAAGTCGGAAGGCCAGGCCCCTGACCTGTTCGTGGAGGATCTTATCCTCAAGTACCTGCAACCAAAGGATCTAAGTAAGGTCTTCGTCATTGAGCTGGCACACAGAGTCCCGGGCGGCCGTCCCAGACCGGGCGCTCCCCCGCGACCCATGTTGGCCTGAGTCCTCAACTACCGAGACAAGGGTGCTGTTCTTCAGTGTTCAAGGGCCAGTGCTCCCCTTTAAATATGAAAACGCTACCATTGCCTTCTTTCCTGACTTCACGCAAAGAGTTCAGAAGCAACGAAAATCCTTCTTGTCCGTGAAACGTGACCTGCGGGAGAGAGGCATGAAATACTCTATGTTGTTTCCAGCCCGTCTTAGATTTGAAGCAGATGGTAGGGCATGGTTTTTCGATCAACCAGAGACAGTATCGGAGTGGCTTGAGGTTCGGGCCCCCCCGGATCGGGCAAATCATGGAGGAGACGGTGACTCAGAGACTCAGCCTTCTTGAGTGCAGTTGTGTGTTTCGGGGGTGTGGGGGGGTCTGGGGGGGTGGGGATGGGGGAGGCGGAGCGAGAGGTATCATTGATTCATGGGGGGGGGGGGGGGGAGTGACATGATGTTTGCATAATCGTATTTTTCATGGCTCATTACTATGTCCTTTTGGGTGCTGGCCGGAGCTCCTATGATCTATCCCCCTAAGTACCTTTTTTTGTTCTTCTTTTGAATGTTTAGGGCGACAGGCACTCTGCATTTTTCAATGGGCAGTTCTAAGCCTAATAGGCAGGGCAGCTGGGAGGGGGGGTTTGGGAAGGGAAGTTTGTTTCACCAGTTGGGTGGATTGTTTATGACATTAGCAGATTGGACTTGTTTATCATGCAGCAGATAGAGGATTGTCACATCTTTTTTGCATATGATGATGGGGGGTAGGGAACTGAAGATGTTCAGCCATTGAGCCTTACACTTCTCATCTAGCTTCCCTCTCAGTACTTGCTTAGCATGCTCAAGTTCCTTCTGCACTTTTCCCAGCCTTTCAGGGGACCGACCTGTTAACAGGAGGCAATCTGCTTCTAGCTGTTTAATTTTTTCCTCTATTAATTTTAATTCCCGGCCTTCAGCTCTATTTTTGGAGCATATAAGGCCATGGAGCCGTCCCCTCAAATTAGCCTTAAAGGTGTCCCAAACAACTCCAATGACCGTTGAGCCAATGTTTAAGTCAAAATATTCTAACAAGGATATTTTATTGTCCTGAATAATATCTGGGTCGGCTAACTTCCCCCTATTAAGTGTCCACCTAGTTTGGGTCATATTTGTAGTTGTTTTCTTATATGAAAACATAATTGGGGCATGATCTGAAAGAGGACTTGGAAGAATGGAGACTGCAGATATTGCATCCAGGAGATTCCTGCTCACTAAAACATAGTCAATCCTGGATGAAAGATGATATTTTTTGCTGTGAAACGTGAACCCAGCTGAGTCCCCCATCTTACCCCTCCAAGCCTCCACCAACTCCAGGTCATAGATCATATTCTTCATAGCACGCCGGATACGAGGTGCCCCATATAATCCCCCTGATTTGACCTGTCCTTAAGGAGATCCAGAAGGATATTGAAATCCCCTCCCACGATCATAGGTGGAGTTTCCAAAATTAACTTAGACTGCAATTTAGAAATATAGGATGGGTCGTCCACGTTTGGACCATAAAAAGAAGCACATATTAAATCTGTGCCTCCAAGGTCCAAATGCGCAATGATCCACCTACTGGTTTGATCTGTCTGTGTTGATTTCATTGAGCAAGTTAACCCCTGTTTTATCAAAATTGCAACTCCGCGGCTATTTATTGTTTGATCGGAGAAGCAGTAACTTTTAAGCCAGGGCATACCAGAGTACAGTTTTTTTGATTCCTCAGCAGTTAAGTGGGTCTCCTGTAGGAGGCAAACCTGGGCCTCGGAGAGCTCCAGGTATTTCATTACCAGTCTTTGCCTCCTTGGACATCTCAGCCCGTTCACATTCCAGGAGATAAAACTTGTGCTTATTTGTTTTATGACTACTCCTGCCATCCGACCACAGACCCCTGACCCAGATTAATTAACCAAATTATTAAATACTTTAAGTGAGACAAGGTTTTTTTATTTTTATTTTTATCCCAATGCTCACCATCCGGTGCTCCCCTACCAACCCCCCACCCTCCTGTGCCCCCCTTCTCCGATGAGGAACCCTCCCTTCCAATAGGGTAAGCCTATTGGTCGCGCCCACCTCGGGCAATATACTAAAACATTTAGGAAAATGAAAAAAGAATAGACGATCTAAAGATCTAAGGCCAGAGGACTACTTATGCTGTTACTATTACTACCAGAACATTTTCAAAGAAGAGAATGCACTCCTTCCCTTATTTCGATGCTTTTTTAACTGAAAAACTCTTAAGTGGGTGCGTGCGAACTGTGTTAGTGGATCGCCTCAATCCACTGTTCTTTCAGAAGGATTCGACCAGGGGCACTCCTCTCGTGCTCCGTGCAGTCGCACTGCAAAAAAATGGGAACTGTTCCCTTCAATTATGTCAATGTAATCCAAGTCCTCCTTTATTTAACCATTGTAACCAATACGTATTCCATTCCTTGTTCCTGCAATATTACATGTGTGTCTTTTCATCACGCCGGAGACAGTCTGATAAAATCTGCAGTCTTTATTTAAATACTTCTAATACCAGCTGCATGTCAATCCAGACTTTTTACAACGGTACGAGCAGCTTCATCGTAATATGAAATAGGCACAACCTTCAAGTATCCAATGCATTTCAAGCCTCCTTAGGCTCTTCGTCAGGGGTTTGTGTAAAATAATAACAAGCTCATAGTGCATCTGTCCCATAGATCATTCCAACTGTTCATGATAGATGTCCGATCTTGCTGCCATGAGTTCCACTTCATATTTTCACTGTCTCCTCTGTTATAAATGCTAGCTTTCACATTTGTTATCTGATTTCAAATGTCTTTTTTCGTCAAGTGGGGTGCAAATCTCGTTGAGGCGATATTTTCCAACCAGAACATTTTCAAAGTGATTTTATCAGACTGTCTCCGGCGTGATGAAAATACAAACAAGTAATATTGCAGGAACAAGGAATGGAATACGTGTTGGCTACAATGGTTAAATAATTGAGAACTTGGATTAAATGGACATAATTGAAGGGAGCAGTTCCCATTTTTTTGCAGTGCGACTGGGCGGAGCACCAGAGGAGTGCCCCTGGTCGAATGCTGTTACTATTACTACCCCATACTAGCTTCCTCTTGTAGTTCACTTCCCGCCTTTAATGTTTGCCATAAAAGCGTCTACCTCTTCAACTTTAAAAGTCTCAGATTGTTCTTCTGGGAGTGATTTTCCAGCCTTTCTAGATCTTCTCTGAGCTCCTTATTCTGTGCTGACAATTTTACCACATCTCATGTGGCTACGCTTATGGCTTCCTTATTTACCGGGATTTCTGCCTCTATTGAGTCGGTTCTCGCCACTACCTCCTCCAGTCTCTGAGCCAACACTTCACATGATGATTTAATTGCGGCTTGATTTGCCTCAGAGACCGAGAATCTACTGGCAACTCTGCCTGATTCATCTCCGATACCTTAAATCCACTTGACATCTCCTCTTTCATAGGGCATAAGATGCCAGCCAAAGAGTGAGATGCTAACCCTGAATGCCCACCATTCTCGGTCTCGCCTTTCCGATTTTCAGAGGATATAGCAATGTCCCCGGAATTTACTACTTCCTGTACACTTTCTTGGTAGTCCTGAACCTCAAGGACAATAAATCTATTGCAGAGCGCCATGACTGAGTGCGGATCAGGTGAAGCCAAAGATAAAGCTGCAGTAGGTTGCTTAGACCCCCTCTGTTCACATTGCTGAAATGGAGTCAAGGGATGGGAGAGCCCCACATTGCTTTCAGGTATCTTAGGCTTAATTTTAGCCTTAGACCCCCCTCCAGCTCCTCCTGCCTTCTTGTCTTAGCTGTCTCACTTATACCAGCCGTGGAGGACATGACTCTGTGGTAGGTTTTTAAAGAGGGGGTTATTTTCACTTTTGCAACGGCTCTTTTCTTCGCCCCACCTCTCCCTTTGCTCTTGGGGACTTCTCTCAACTTTGGCTCTACTTCTCCAGTGGCACCATGCCTCTTTTGTTTGGCCTTAATATTAGTCTCAAGGCTAGGGGGGGACTTTTTGGGGGTCAATAAGGGCTGGGTGATGTCTAAATTCTGAAATGAATTGGCAACCCTAGCCCTAAGCGTGTAACGACCAACTTTGGAAGGAGAAAAACACCACTTTGTCCCTCTTATCTCTTCAACTCCTCCTTCCCCCGCCTCCATGCACCGGGAAAAATCATCTGCTCCCCTCTGCCCAAATGCAGGGAAGTCCGCACCGCATAGGTCTTTTTCCAGAGAGAAAGCGCCAGCTGGTAAACTCACCGTCGAGTGTATTAGCCCCGATGCAAACTCACCAACCTCCGGTGATACCTGCCTCCACCCGCTGCCGCCTAGCAGCTCCTCGCTCTCGCCCAGCAACCTCGGCCCTGGTATCGAATATCCCTGCAAACCACAGCTAGTACTTCCACTTCCAGCCACACGAAACCAGAAGCAGGCGGCGTCCCGGCGTCTCCGGTGCCGCGCTGCCTCCTCCCACTTCCAAACGCCGAGAATGAAGCCAACAGTCCGCTGTGAACCTCCCGCATCGCCTACTTCGCACCGGAGGACAGAGAGCGGCAAAAAAAAGAAAAAGATAACCAAACGAAGAATCAGCCTCTCTGGTGGAAACACCTTCACGACCTCTGATCGCCATTCGAGAATACCCGAGGTGAGGCGCAGCCGTGGCCGTTTAGCTGGCGGCCGCCATGTTCCTCCGCTCTTAAGAAAAATTCAATTGTTCCTTCTCTGGTGTGCTAATGGTGCTGTTTTGCTTTGCTGACATGTTAAAATATCTCTAAGACCACTTAGTCCTAAATGTTCAGTCTTTTTTCGGTGGGTTGTGGAGTAGACCAACTCTTCAATAACAATTTCTTTCAGGTGGTTACCACTGAACTAGTTACTTATCTTCGATAACACTGTGTTCGAGGCGTATGAGCTACAGATGACACACTGTGCATAGATCGCCACCTAGTGTTGGGCCCGGATGTTTGCAGTTTGTTTTTGTCCTGAAAAATTCTTTGGAAGTCACAAGATGGGTGACTCCTCCTTTGAACCATACTGCGCATGGACATCGGCTCCATCCTCAGATTGTTTTTTTCCGCCATCAGCCTCGGATGTGTTTCCTGCGCTCTGGTTTGGAACCGATTTTCCTTCAGCGCACAATCCTCACCCAGTTCGACGGTATTGTTTCGATCGCGCTCCACATCGACGCGATTCTTCACCACTTCAAGTCTTCGATTCCGGTCATCGACGAAGGCCTTCGGGCCTACCTAGGCCTTACTCTCTGGCTCATGGAAAGGACGCCATTCAAGAAGTGTCCTCAATGTGGGTCGAAGTTTCCCCACACCGATCTATATGAGGTGTGTAACCTCTGCCTCTCACCGGAGCACGAGGCCAAAGACTGTTTCGCCTGTGCCTCTTTCCGCTCCAAAAAGACGATTCGGGACACACGAGCTCCAAGAACAATGGCTCGCTGGTCAGCGTCGATTCCCGACGACATCTTTGCAGAGGATGTCGACGTGCCAGAACACCAGCAGGCCGAAGAAAGTGCCAGCTCCTCTGATGCCGAAGACTCGGACGTCGAGGACATCACTCCAGCTCAATGGGACGTAATAAAGACCGTCGACCCCAACCCTTCCTTGACACCCTCAAAAAAGGCTTCGGTCACACCCTCACCTTCGGTCCCGGGTGCACACCGAGAGACTGCTTCCCACGCCTTGCCTTCGGGCCTGGCAAAGAAGCCTATTAAGCCTTCAGGCGGCTCGGGCTCGAGTCAGCCTATTCCCGGTGCCGATCCCATACCGATACCGAAAAAGAAGCCATCTTCCCCCACCACGCTGACCACTGCTCCAACACCTAAGCACACGGCGCCGAAGAATGGCACCGGCTCATCGATGCCGAAACCGCACTCGGAGCCGAGTAAAAAACCACCTTAAGGTCCCGACTCTCACGCTTTGGAGCTGAAAAAACACCTGAAACCGAAAAAACACGTTCCGGTAAAAGACATTTCAAAAGGTCATACTTCTAAGCCAAAAGACTCTACACCAACTACCGAGTCAGTGCCGAAGAAACCTTCGGATCCAAAAACTTCGACGCGGAAGGATCTGCCAGACACAGAAGAGCTTTTTACAGCAGATCCTACTCAAAAGACTCTTATAAAGGATCCTAAGACTGGAAAACTATCTCTTAGCTCCAAGAAAAGACCACTGGAGGCGCCTGCATCTCCTCCTTCCCCAAAGAAGAGAGACATTGCAACCTCTCCATTAAGGGTCCCTTCTCCACTACCTCCCCATACTGTTCCTCCTCCTACACCTCCTCCACCACTTCATTCGCCTACACCATCCACTAACCCAGATGATGATGTATATACAGACTCTGATGACACAGGTGGGGGTGCACATGACCCAGCAGGGACCAATAGTCCCCCTCAGTCACCTAACCCATGGGATGATTATAACACCCCTGATGTGCCTTACGTCCCCCAAGACGATGTATACTCTTCCAGGCCTTCCCCACCAGAGGGCACTATAGGTTTTAACCTATTAGTCCAAAGAGATGCCCAATACCATGGGGTTGATTTACACACCGTTTCTGCGGAGGAAGATTTCCTATTGGACACTTTTGATAACACACAAAGGTCCACTGCCGTTTTGCCAATGCTTAAAGGGGTCATTAAGCACGCAACAGAGGTATTTAAAGATCCTGTCAGGGCTCGGGTCCTCAACCCTCGCATTGAGAAAAAATACAAAGCTGCCCCTACAGACCCAGTTTACATTAGAGGTCCAGCACCATTAGATTCTTTAGTAGTATCCAATGCACTTAAACGTGCTAATTTACAAACATCAGGTGAGGCCTCACTACCAGATAAGGAATCTAAACTCCTTGACGCCTCTGGTAAGCGCACGGCGTCACAGGCAGCTAATATATGGCGCATTGCCAATACTCAAGCGTTGTTGGCATGATACGACATTGCACATTATGATGAACTAGAGTCCATAATGCAGCATCTACCAGACAAGTATAAAAATAGGGCCAATGAACTCATACAAGAAGGTAAAAATGTTACTAATACTTCAATTCGTTGTGCCCTAGATGCTGCAGACACTGCCTCAAGGGCAATTAATACCAGTACCCTTTTGCGTAGACATGCATGGCTACGTAGTTCAGGTTTTAAACCGGAGGTACAAAATTCCATCCTAAATCAGGCATTTGATAAAAAACATTTATTTGGCCCTAATGTCGATGTGTCTTTAGAGAAAATGAAAAAAGACACTGACACAGCAAAATCTATGGGAGCCTTGCAGCTGAAAGCTCCCAGACGTTCTTTACGTCGCTCATCATATAGAGGCAGCGCGAGAAGCTACTCCTTCGAAAGCCCTTCCACTTCTTACTAGACCTCTAGCCAATCCACATTCACTAAAGGCTACCAGAGAGGGGGTTACAGGGGTAACAACAACAAAGGCAGAGGCAAAACCAACAACTCCCGCTCTGCCTCCACCCCTACCCAATGACTTTCCTCCGCTCCCCCCCCCCCCCCAACATTCCACTTCTGTGGGGGGGAGACTACAACAATTCCTTCCTGCCTGGATCAACATCACATCAGACAGGTAGATGCAACAAAATATTAAGTCAGGTTACTGTCTAGAACTAACATCTACCCCCCAAACATACCACCTAAACAGAGCCCAATGTCACAAGAACATCCATCACTGCTAAAGCAAGAGGTAATATCTTTTCTAGAAAAAAGTGCAATAGAGCTAGTTCCTCTGCACCAACAAAACAAGGGGGTTAACTTCCTATACTTTCTTATCCCAAAGAAGGACGGCTCTCTAAGGCCTATTCTGGACCCCAGACCGCTAAACATATACATCCAGTCAGACCATTTTCACATGGTCACACTCCAACAAGTCCTTCCTCTCCTATTACAAAACGACTTCCTTGCTACTCTAGATCTCAAGGACGCATACTTCCACATTCCCATTCACAAAGCTCACAGGAAGTATCTCAGATTTGTAATAGACGGGCAGCACTATCAATTCAAAGTACTCCCATTCAGAGTCACTACAGCACCAAGAGTATTCACCAAGTGCCTAGCAGTAGTGGCGGCACATTTACGAAGACAGCACATCCACGTCTTCCCGTACCTCGACAACTGGCTCATAAAAGCCAGCTCATACAACCAGTGTGTAGAACACACCCATGCCACAATCCAACTGCTCCACAACTTGGGGTTCACAATAAACCGCACCAAGTCTCATCTGCAACCATCCAAAGTACAACAGTACCTCGGTGCCACAAGAAACACCTCAACAGCGCTAGCTTATCCCACTCCAATAAGGATAGCCAGCATGCAAACTCTTCTCATAAAGTTTCAGCCACAACACTCCCTTCCAGCACAAGTGTTTATGCAGCTTATAGGGATGATGTCCTCTTGCATTTTCATAGTGCCCCATGCAAGACTTCAAATGCGTCCTCTCCAAGAGTGCTTATCACGTCAATGGAACCAGGCTCAAGGTCAATTAACAGACCTAGTGTTGGTAGACGGTCGGACTCATCGCTCTCTGCAGTGGTGGAACACCAAAAACCTTTCCAAGGGACGACCGTTCCTAGAGCCAGTTCCTCGGATAATCTTGACAGTGGACGCATCGCTCTCCAGCTGGGGGGCCCACCTACTGCAGCACACCACGCAAGGGAGGTGGACACCGCAACAAAAGTTACTCCACATCAATCATCTGGAGTTACTAGCTATATTCCTAGCACTGAAAGCTTTTCAACAGCAAATATCAAACAAAGCTGTGTTAGTCCGCACGGACAACATGACAGCCATGTATTACATACAGAAACAGGGAGGAACACACTCCCTGCAACTCTCTCAGCTAGCACAGTACATATGGCGGTGGGCTATACCTCAAAACATATTCCTCTTAGCCCAGCATGTCCCAGGAGTTCAAAATACCATAGCAGATCTGTTAAGTCGTCAGACACAACAGATCCACGAGTGGGAACTTCATCCGACAGTTCTTCAACCATTCTTTCAGATGTAGGGACAACCTCAGATAGACCTCTTTGCCACCCACGAAAACGCAAAATGCCCAAGCTTCGCCGCCAGATATCCACACCCACTGTCCAAAGGCAATGCGATATGGATCAACTGGTCAAACTAATTTGCGTACGCTTTTCTACCTCTACTACTCATGCCACTAGTAGTACGCAAACTACAGCAGCATTCTCTGACCCTCATCTTAGTTGCTCCAACGTGGGCCAGACAGCTGTGGTACACCATACTGCTACAACTGTCTGTAGTGCCACACCAAAAACTATACCTGTCTCCATGCATTTTAACACAGAACCGTGGAGAGATCAGGCAACCGGACCCAGCTCAGCTCAACCTTGCGATCTGGCTCCTGAAATCCTAGAATTTGGATATCTTAACCTTCCTCCAGACTGCATGAATGTTATAAAAGAAGCTAGACGCCCAACCACTAGAGCATGCTATGCAGCTAAGTGGAAACGTTTTTTTAATATATTGTCACAACAACAATATTAATCCTTTAGATGTGTCTATTCAACACATCATAGGATACTTACTGCACCTCCAAAGGTGTAACTTAGCCTACACATTTATTAGGCTGTGCAGAAAAAAAGTGTGTTTCTGTGAGAGTGTTCAAATCTCTACTGGGAATGATCTCTTCCGCAATAGATCTTGTACCACTAACTTGTTTGCACATGAGACCTCTTCAAGCGGAACTGCAACGTCAATGGATTGAGACCTCAGGCTCCTTCGGTGACGTAATCGTTGTCACTTCTCGGATGAAGGAGGCCCTAAGATGGTGGTCGCAGACTTCCCATCTGTCCCAAGGTCTATCTTTTCTTCCAGTCATCCCAGATTACGTAGTAACAACGGATGCTTCTATGGAAGGTTGGGGAGTACATTTGCAGGACCTACAAGTTCAAGGGAAGTGGTCCTTTGCCCAAAGGCAGATGCTCATAAACCGACTGGTA